>NC_061112.1:4497967-4502777 GCF_002878395.1 Capsicum annuum
TATAGCAAAGCATTTAATCAACTACCATTTAATCACCCCCAAAATATGAATATCAGTAAAATTGAATATATTAATAAAATATATGAAAATAAAAAATACAAGAACAAAGAAAAACAATTAATGAATATTACTACAAAGAATTTAATAATTACATAAATTAATGGATACATCTTACGAAAAGAATAAATCATTAAAAGAAATCGAAACCCAACTATATAGTTTATACCTAGAATGCAAAAGGTTACATAATACTAACGAGGATCCTAAAACACTAAATGATTTAATTACGATAATATCTAATCTAGAATATGAATTAATAAAACATCTTAAGTCAAGAAGATAAAAATGAAAATACATTATATAAAAATAAATATATATGTATTTATTATCTAGTAAACTTATCGTGCCTAATCCGCACCCCCTACAAATGGTATCAGAGCCTATGCTGTTTAAAGTTACGAAAGTAGTATGGCAAATTGAAGAGTCCTATTCGATGATGATAAAATTATTTAAGGTAGTGTCATCTTTTTCTATTAACTCAAGTTAGTATCGTTGTTTTAAAAAGAATAAAGACAATAAATTAAATTTGTGAGGACAATTTTATTTGTGTTTTAAATAATTAATCTTTTTAATAATTTATTTCAGAATTTTAAAAATTAAATTTAAAATCCTAAATGTTAGGTGCATAATTCAAGGTTTAATAACCAACTTTTAATGAATTTTTAAGTTCTAAATATTAGCAAAATAAATGAATGATTATCTTGTCCAGTGAGAAATCTATTTTAAAGGATTACAAAAGACGTATGATACTTCGAAGGACAATTTAATTAATCACAATATTAATGCAAGATAGTGAAGGTTTTAGTGGTAATTTTAGAAAGATTCGTGATCTTATTTTAACTATGGTAAGTTGAAGACTCTTATTCGATGGCAATAAAATTATTAAAGATAGGTTTTTCTTTGTCTTAAAGGGTAGCAGCTTCTTATAGACACAGCCTTGTGACTCTTTTGATCTTCCATAGTGACTTTTGGACCATCGTCTTTTGCCCCAAACATAAAGATAAAGTGGAAGGATTTAATTGTGGATAGCCACCCTTCCATGATAACATTGTGCACTTAGGCAGTTTATAAGACTTCAAATGTTGAAAAAAAGTCATATTGCATAACTGTCCTAACAAATTGGATAACTCTAGTTTAAATAAGATAACAAAAGATTAGGAGAAACAAATGTAATCCACAGGGTCGGTTGGTAGTTAAAAAAATTTAGTCAGTTGCCTAAGGCCTCCACTTATGGAGGGCCCCATTATCTACCACTTCTTATATTAGTAGCGTAGAAAAAATTATAAAAAATTCTTTTTAAATAGGTGGACAGCTAAAAAAAATAAGATTAGATAGAAAAAAAATAAAAAACTTAAAAATAAGAGATTTTTGTTACAGCCAACGGATAAGTAGTTTATTATTCAGTTGATATCTGATTTTACTTTTCCCATAAAAAACGTTTCTTTTCCTTTTGATCTTTTAATTACCTTTTTTAATCCATTTTTCTCACCTTTTTTCTCTTACTCAAGTTCACTCCTCTCTCTTTCTTCTTTTCTTCTTTATTCTCTTTTGTCAAATTCAAAGACTCAAAAGGTTCACATCAAAATCTATATATTGTTGATAATATTTTTACTTTATTGATAATTTCACTTCGAGGAGAACATAGTTCATGTTTTAAATTTGAAAAACACATTTTGAAGCCGCTAAAAGATATTTGGGATCATCGATCAAGCCTTCGTATTTCTTGAATTGGACAATATCATTTTAACTTTTTATATTATTTTTATATTTTATATTTGATATTTTTTTGTTTGATAGTGCACATTGTGTTTAAAGTATTTAATTTGTTAAAATTTAATATGTCAAAAGGATAGAAAAATAGATTTTACATAAAAGCGTATATAATTTTTGTTGTTGTTGAGTTTAAGGCCTCCCATTCAACTTTCGCCTTAGGCCACCAATGTGCTTTAGCCTCCCCTGGTAATCCATACAAAAGAATCCTTAAAAGTTGATCTGGGCAAGAACCCTTAAAAGTTGATCTAGGCTAGTTCGTGTTAGCATAGAGGAATTTTTTTAGAACAACATACTCTTGGCTCAAGGAAAAATAGTCATATACCTAAGAAGTAGAAAGGTTATTTTCAAGAGACCCTCAGCTAAAGGAAAAACAATTCAAAGCCGCCCCAAAAAAAAGTAACGGAAGTACAAAAAATAATAGATAATAACAAAAATAGTAAATAGTAATAGAACAAAAACTACAATAAAATAATATAATAATCGAGGTACTAAGTAATCAATAGGTAGTAACAGAAATACAAAGGAATTTCTTTATCGTTGTATAATAAGTGAAAGGTAGAAGCAAATGTTTCTGCCTCTAAAGTACTATGAGAACAACTATTTTTCATATTACAACATGATTTGGTTTGTGATAATAAGGATGGCATACCAAGTTCTATTTAATATAATCTTGACAAGAAAAAGCAAAAATACCTCTAAATATGCCATACCATGAAGTTGAAATACACAATATATTATAATAGTTGACATTAAGGGTCAATCCCTAAGAAGGATTCTTTTGAAAATTCGGTATTTTGCGTTCAGAATGTGTCTTGCTCTCAAATAGTTGTAAATAATTCGCAGTTCCTTCTACAACATCATGGGGATCACTTTGATCTTTGTTCCTTTTTTTTGTGCTTATGGAACGTCTCCTACAATGTGTTACACATTGTCAATCACATAAAGTATAGTTATATTATTTTCCTTCAATGTTTTAGGATAAGCTAGCTATCTTAGAAATTTCAGTTCAAGCATCATCGTATTTTTATATGTCACATATGGTCACAAAATAACTTCTAAGAAGAATGTGAATAGACACGATAATTAGGAGAAAGAGATAGATTGCACTTAAAATCAGAAGATAAAAGTATTTCTGAAAATGTAAGAAGAAAGAGTCTCTAATAAGGCAAGAGAGTCGCAATCAGAGAGCCATGTAAGATATCATGAAAAATATTTAGATGTTTTCCTAATATAGAAAAGATCTTCAATCTGTCAATTAATTTAATTGAATCTGGAAATACAACCACAAAAAAAAGGCAGAAAACATTACTATACACCGAATGCAAACTTTAGATAACATTACAATAAAGTAACTATTAATAATGTCAAATAGCGTTAATTGGCAACACTTTCTGAACTCCAAAGAGACACAAATATCACAACCGTAAAGTGATTGATGTCGCCCCTTAGATTTTAATACATTGGGCGTCAGACACTATGAAGATTTCTTTGAGAGCTTAATGCCTAATGAAAGTACAAGAAACAGCGGATAATGACATAACATAGTAACAAACAGAAACTATAACAAAATAATATGACAATCGAGATATCAGAATAATACGATTACACCTAACCTTTAAACAAAAATTCCTTAGAGCCTGACTAAACATTCCTCTACCATCTATGAAGCACAACCAACAATATATAATAGTCAATATATAAGAACAATATGATTACATCTAACCTTTCAATAAAAATTCATCAAAACCCGATGGAATATTCATCTACCACATGTAAACTACAACAAAACAATACGATAATTGAGATATCATAACAACACAACTAAACCTAATCTTCACACAATAAAAATTCTTCAAAGTCCGACCAAACATTCATCTACCACCTGTATTATGCAGAAAAATAATAGATAGTAACGAAACAAGATGTAATATGAAAAAGTCAATTGTAGTTGGGTTCAAATTTATATGAAAAAGTTATAATCTCACTTTGATTCAAATTACATGAATCTTTAAAAGTCACAGGTCCAAATAGAAAAAATCTACGAAAATATCTTGTTTTAAGAAAATTAATTTAATAAAAAGGTGAAAAGACTATTTTATTTATTGTGGAGTGTTTTAATGAAGGCTAAAAATTTTAAATTAATTTTTTAAGGGTCTTCACATTTTTAATATATTATAGATATAGATTTTACAGTGCGCACCATCATTTATATTTTATACAATTCGCTCATATATTTTAAAGAACTGTTTTGTATTTGTATTTCATAGTTGACTGCATATGTATTTGCAATTTTGTAGTTTCATTTTGTTTTACTTGTATGCTATTTTTTTCGATGCACATGTATATTTAAAGAATTATTTTTTATTTGTATTTGTAAGTTGACCGCATATTATATTTGTAGTTGTAATTTTATTTATTTGTATTTGAACTTTTAGTTGACGCATCATTTGTATTTTTAAAAAATTGAAAAAAATTTGTTATTTTTCTTTCTATGAACACTTGTATTTATATTCATTGATACAAATTGTATTTTATAAAATACAAACTGAACAATACAAATATAAATGATAAATTATACAAATACAATTGTTATACAACTTGAATTATACGTTTGCATTAGATGATAAATGTTACATATGTATCAAATGATACATGTTTATGCAACTTGAAACAGACAAAGGATACTTATTTTTATATAAATACAAATGATAAATTTGACATACAAATACTAACGATACATTTATATTAAATAATACATTACATATTTATAAATTTTAGACTCAAGAAAATGCAATTAATCTATATACTCATTTTGTATACAAATACAAATGACAAATTATACATATTTACACAAAACTATTCAAATACAAATAATAAACTTATTTGAAACAGACAATTTGACATAAATAAATATAAAGTATAAAAAAATATAAAACATAAAATATAAATATAACCAAATAAATAAGAAAAAAAAAAA
>NC_061112.1:4502877-4515967 GCF_002878395.1 Capsicum annuum
AAAAAAACAAAAAATGAGGAGAAAAAAAGAAAAAATAAAAAAAAATACAAAAAAAAAGTAAGAAAGAGAAAATATAAAATATAAAGATGGTGAGAGATGTGAAAATATAAAATTTAAAATACAAAATTAAAACAAGAAAGAGAGAGGGTAGTGAAAATATAAAATACGAAAAGAGAGAAATGAGAAAATATAAAATAAGGTAATTAATCTTTAATTAATTAGGTCAACGTGATTTAAGAAAGATGGAATTCTTTTTCCTTTTAAAATTCAAGTTGTTATCTAAAAATAAGATAATCAAGTGTACTTGTATATAATATATATATGTATAATATATGATGTTGTCTTGCGCATCAAATTTATATGCATATTGCTATTTAGGGTAAGAAAGAAAATGTTGCTATCAAATTCTCAATTAATGAGGCTAGTTTGCTATTTCTGAATGTTTTCCAACATTTTATCAACTATGGGGGTGTTTAGTATGGAGGAAAATATTTTTCTCAATTTTCTTAGATTTGGTTAGTCAATTTTTTTAAAAAAATATTCTTTCAAAAAATAAATTTCTTGATGAAAATGAGAAAAATGTCTTCCCTAGTGAGAATAGGAAAAATAATTTTCACAAAAACTTATTTATATCAGATGTTAGAAGTGAAATAAAAACAATATGTGATATTTGTTTGAATATATACTTTTTTGGTTTCACTAAATCACTTAACTACAATATATTGAATCAAATTGATATATAAAAGAAATGCGTGAATTGTCCGTAAATGAGTCGATCTCTAACTTTTGCTCCTTACACTTAGTGTTCTACATTTTAACCCTTAATTTTTTTTTAATAAATTGTAGTCATGGAGGGGCATTACTTGAGAGCAATTATAATATGAAAATTTATACTTTTACACCACCAAAACGTTATTTGTTATGAGAGGCATAAGTTAATGTCTCCACCACCTCCTCATCCTTCTCGAAGATGAAGAAAAAAAGGAAGAGGAAGAAAAAGAGGGATGAGAGAGACGAGTAAGAGAGGCAGTTTTAAGCAAGGTTATATCTCAGGTACGTCTTCTATGGTTGTCGGGTGCATTAAATTTCGCTTTAAACTTGGACATATTCGTAATTATGTCGCAAAGTTATGTAATTCCATATCAAACTACTGCGTTTTGTGAAATTTCGTTTTAACTGTTTACTGTCTAAAATTAGAGGAATTGACATATAAATACAACTCTCTTAAATTATTGGTAAATTAATAGCCAAAAAAAATTAGCAAAAAAGACCTTAATTAATTAGCATTAAATAGCCAACTAACAAAGAGTTACCCCTTTTTAAAGGAATAAATATTAAATTTAAGTAATAAATCACGTTCTCTCTTTATCTTTTTCTTCTCTCTATTTCCTCTTTTGAAGGATGAATAATTTTTATTTCTAAATATACTCCCTCACTCTTCTTTGATATGAATCTAATGTGAAAATTAATATATCAATTTATCAATGTATACATGAATCAAATATTTACAACATATTTTGTTTGTTTTATATCAAATTCAATAAAAATTTACACCTGAATCGAATATATAACAAATATACTTTATATTGGATTAACAAACTTCGTTGGCATTAATCTGGACTTATACATATATTTATTGCACACATCAATATTATTTTTTAATATTGAATATTTCAATATATATGTAAATATACAAATAAAATTTTATCCATAAAAATTGACATGTAGATTTTAATTGATAAATATGATATTATAGTATTCTACAATAACAACGATAGTCGCAGCTACATAATGTGAATATTTAAAATAAAATTTTAAAAATTGCAGACAATATTAAAAAAAAGAGTTGGTATGAGTTGAGTTGCGTGTTGTGAAGATCTATCATAATTGATTTCTAATGAAGATATTTTAGGAAAAAAGATAGAAATCCTAAAATTTGAAAGAAGAAAAAAAGAACAAGGAGAAGCTAAAAATTACCGTAAAAAAATCAATAAATTCTCATTCAATTTTTAAACAGTTTACTAATTTTAAGTAGAAATTTTAGTTGGGATTAGAAGAGAGAGAAAGAAATACTAGTATTTTTGAGAAAAATGATTTATAGGTGTGTAGTACGAATTATTTGACGAAATGGCTATTTCATGCCAATTTTTTAACAGTTGGCTAATGTTTGCCAATTATATGTATTAGTTGATGCATTGTGTTATTTTTTGGAAATCGATCATAAGGGCAGTAAAAATCATATGTATTTATATTTTTGTAGCAACAGTTTGTAAAAATACAAAATACAACTTGCTATATTATGTAATTATGAAACTGTTGCTATGAAACTCATAATTAAGGGGATAAGTATGTTATTTCTGAATTTTGTCCTTTTTTTTTTTCTAAAATTAGCTCATGAATAAGCCAGCCCAAATAAAGGGAAGGGGAAAGGGAAAGGACATGGGCTGACCTTTTAAAAAAAAATTGCCCACAATTTAAAAATATAGAAAATTGTAGCCAGTCGGCCCAATTTAATTCCAATACAGTCTCTATACTCAATTGATACACTTTTATACTATATTGATACACTTGTAAAAAAAAAAAAAAAAGAACGAAAAGTCTATGTAAGCACATACAGTTCCTATGCCCAATTGATACTATTTTATACCACATTAATACACTTTTATACTATATTGATACACTTGCAGTGTCCATATACTCAATTGATACTCTCTTATACTAGATTGATACATTTTCAGAGTGCATGTAGAAACTATATAGAGTCGTATAAAATATGTATCTAAATAATAATTGTAGTTAAAAATTATATAGAATGTGTATAAAAATGCTATAATTATTATATAGAATATGTATATATATATATAAACAAACTGTATCATTATTGTATATAAATATATATCTTTAACAATTGTATTATATTAAAAGTATATGGTATTGTATTTTATTGTATAAATAAGTAAAGCTAAACAAAACAAATAGTATGTTATTTTAATAATGTTGGTGAATGCAAAATAATCTGAAAAAAAAAAAGTAATTACTCGATTGTTTAAAAAGAATAAAAAAGAGTAGAATCTTTAAAAAAAAAAATCCACCAAAAGAAGGCTAGAAACTGGGGTATCTATTTCTTGGCCATTCGGTTGGAATTACTTTCTACCGAGTGACTATTTGTCGATTTTTTAAATTTAGGTGCTAGTTTTGTGAAACTATTTTAGTTTTAAGTGTTATTTTTGTTCTTTTCCCTAAAGGGAAAGAGTGGTCCACACCCTTAAGAGGTCTAGGATTAATTCCTTAGCCCAATAAGTTTTGGTCCATTAATATACATGCATATCCAATCGAGCAGCTCAAAAATCGAATCAACTCAGTCTCTCTTTCCCAAATGAAAGAATTGTACCTCCTCTTTTTTCAAATGGAAAAGGTCTAAATATGTTATTAAAATATTCGAAATCGAATTTGATTGAGTATTATTCATGGGTACTTGTAACAAAGAGTATATTTGTACAATTTCATATAATTTTGACACCTAAATAATCTCTTAAACTTAATTTGTTTTATTAGACAGATACTCAAACTTAATTAACGATCAAATAGGCACTTGAACTTGATCGAAATATGTCTTTGAAGACTTGTATACATAAGACCAAGTGAGTGAAACACACTTGGTTCTAATATGTTAAATTCCTTCTAATAAA
Source organism: Capsicum annuum (assembly GCF_002878395.1). NCBI lineage: Eukaryota > Viridiplantae > Streptophyta > Magnoliopsida > Solanales > Solanaceae > Capsicum > Capsicum annuum. The sequence continues at coordinate 4,506,567 of NC_061112.1, forward strand.
TTAAGCTTTTCACATACTTTATGAACATATATAATCCTTAACACAAACTTTGATGTATGATGAAAACTTTTATAGAGTTAATAGTTAAAAAACATCTAAATATATCTGAACTATCAGGTGTGAAAATTTCTACTTGAACTATCACCATCACTATTTATCAAAATATATCTTAAATATTAATTTATTCACTTTTCCTACCTAAACAATAGTGATTTTCAAGTAGAAAAAGTGAATAATTGATAGTTGAGGTATGCTTTGAAAATAGCTACTGATAGTTCAGTTAGAAAACTTATTGAATTGATTAGTTCAAATATAAAAATCGAAAATCTGAATACTTTAAGTATGTTCTTGACCCAAGATGTCTTGACGTTTGTTGAACAATTAGCTACTGCTCAAAAGTTTTTTTTTTTTTTTTTAACACATATATCACAAATCATTAAGGGTTTTTCTTCTTATTGTCTTCTTCCCTAAATCAAGAATCAACAAGAAGTGTGGAGAGAAGTGACCATATATTTCGGTCAAATCAAGAAGTGGCTATTTTAAATACCTCACAAGACAACATTTGATTCTGCTTTAAATAGAAGACCTGAAAATGGCCTTCACCCTAATTTTACTATTTAATTTGTTATCAGAAAAGGTCTGTATTTATCCCTTAAATTTCCGAAATTAGTTACTTGTATCGTCTGCTAAAAGTTTAATTCAAAAATGGCCTCATCGTTAACAAACATATCATCATATATGATCTTTATTTTTAAGAGAGTACCAACTAGCATATTTTATCAGTGTTGACGATTTCAAATTTTCACATAAGTATAACACGTGAAGAACGGGAAAGAATTTAGATTTGTTCTTGAACTCTTAGAAATTACTCATTAATGTCTCTCTTCATCATAATTCACAAATCATCTTTCTTCCTTCATAATGTAGAGATAAGATTTGCATAAACTCCATTTTTTTTAAATCCACTTGTGAGATTATGCTGAATATATTGTTGTTGTTATTTACATGAAAAAATATTCAACTTTTAACAAACATAGAATGACTTGCAAAAAAAAATTTAAAGAAGTGTTGACACCTAATTTTTGCCGTCTACTATTAGGATTAATTCAGAGTTTCTTTAATTTTAAATAAAGTTGAAATATTTATTTTATTAGGATAATTTTTTTTAAAAATTTATTTGGATTAATTTTGTCATTTAAGTGACGTTTATACCTTTCCGTATTCATATAAATGAGATCGTATAAACTTGTTACCTAAATAATAATTTTATCCAAAATCAATTTTTAGAGAGCTGTCTTGAAAATTAGTTCGAATAAGTAAATGTTGATTTAAATGTGTTTTATTCTGAAAAATAAATTATTTGAAAAATATTTACTTGACTTTATTAAGCCACGAAACCCAAGATTAAATAGATTGATAATTAGTATCAAATTACAATTCAATTTAATCTATTTATTAAATTTGGCCATACTTGAAATCAACTTTGGCACAATCGCAATGAAATTGGCTAGGTGATTTTAAATTACAAAAATTTAAATTAAATTGGATAAGGTCTTGACAAATTGATTATTTAAAAAATAGCCTAATCTCTACTGTTAATTGTTTTGTATTTCGGCCAATCCATTCCATCATCAACACACGTGACCCAGGCCTAACAACAAAAAATCATCCCGACCCACATCCTTCACTTCTTTTCCTCTTCATATCAACAACAACAACGAACCAACAACACTATCAACAACAACAACCTCAACCAAAATGACAACCCTTTGAACCCAAAACGATTAAGGCCCCCCCCCCCCCTCCATTTCGTATTTTTGCTAGTGCCAAGCATGTGATTTCTCTCAAAATATACCCATCTGGATTTTCTCAAATAAATTTCAAAATTTGAATTTGACAATTCGTATAAGAGTGTATGGTTACATCTAGCAAAGCTTATCCTCTAAGCAACTCGAAAATCCATCAATGAAATCCCCATAAAGCCCTCAAAATCCTTCAATCCCACATTGACGGTTTCCTTAAAATTCCATCCAAAGTTCCCTATAAATACCTCACAATTCCATTGAGTTGAGGCAAGTCTTCAAATGTTAAAAAAATATGCAAGCAAAAAGTAAACTTTCCAAATCGAAAAAAGATTTTCTTTGCTCAGTTCAAAATTTTCTAGGCTAGATTCCTTGTAAGACTCCGTTGAGCATTGAATTTCGGCTAAGAAATAAGTGGATTTTTCGACAGTGGTAGTAGGATTCAGATAAAACTCATAGCTTCGGTATCATTGCTCCGAAATAGGTGCATACCTTGTCTTTATATTTCACTTTAGTCGTAATAAAATTCATGGTGTAGTTCTGATTCCCCCTTTCTGGGACTGATCTTGTTTGATTTTATTGTTACGAGAATTCAAGATCGAGGTTCAAAGTCATTAGTAATAAGTGGTTTTAAGTGATTTCTTATTATTCTTTCCTGAATGTGATTAAATTGTGGATATGTGGATTGTGATTTGTCATTTTTCATAAAAATAGTAGCTGAATTTTAAGAATATGAGTTTTGTAATGACTTGAAATTGTGAATTTCTACTTTTTTATACTTTGATTATTTTATCTTTCCCCGACATATTATTTCTGGGATTTGGGGATGGTTGGCACGGTTCCAAATGAGATCAAGAATGATTTATGCGAGTTTGTGTTTTTTAGAGGCTTGGAAAGCCTTATAATTAGCTTCAGTCAATATTTATTATTCTGAGTATCGAATAACAAAATGATCTGCCTATCAGATTTGGAATGTTGAATTTTGGGTTGGTAACATGGTTGGTTCGGGTCTGAGGCTTTTATATCTCATTTCGATCCATTATTTGAAAAATAATAAAAATGGGTCCGAGGGTCAATTTAGTGAAAACAATACTTTTTTGAAAATTCAACGTTGCTATTCAGTACGGAACGTCGAAATTAGCCTAGTAGCATTATTCATTTACGTTCATGAGATTTCAAATGAATCTTGAGGGATCGTCTGACAACTTTGCAACTTAGCAAGTTGTTGGTGCAGTCGCTTTAGCAGCCCAAGTACCACTTCAGCGGTGACCGCTTAAGCAACAAAGCACCGCTTACGAATTGGACTTGTCACCTACCGATAAAGTGGGCCCTTAATGACTTTAGCGTCTTAGCCACATGGGCTAGACTGATTTAGCGGTTGTCCATCGCTTAAGCAACCAGATTTAGGAAGTAATACCCTATAATTCCAATGTTCTTTTTTGTGCATTTCGAGCTAAGAAAAATGAGTTACTTGGAGGGTGTGTTTGGTATGATGAAAAATGTTTTCCAATGAAAATATTTTCATGAAAAATAAGTTGTTTTCTTACTTATTTTTTTATATTTGGTTCATGAATGAAAAATATTTTCTAGTATTTAGTTGGTGAATGAAATAATATTTTTCAGAAAATACATTTTTAGTGTTTAGTTAAAGAGTAGAAAATACATTTTAGAAAAATAATTTTTGACCCAAAAAATACTTTTTTTTTTATAATGTGTTTGGTATATAGTAGGAAAATAAGTTGTTTCTTACTTATATTCTTACCTTCATTATGCAAGTAGAAAAATTATTCTAAAAGTATTTGTATATATTTAACAAAAAACAATGAAAACGAATAGGATAAGTAGGGTGGGAGTAAGAAAAGGTTTTGAAGGAGGAAAATACTTTTTGTAGGGTGTGTTCGGTAAGGAGGAGAATAATATTTTCTAGAAAAATAAGTTATTCCTTACTTATATTCTCGTGTTCGTTACGCAAGTAGAAAAATATTTTCTTAAAGTATTTATATATTTAATAAAAAATAATGAAAACGAACAGGATAAGAAGGGTAGGGTAAGGTAAACGTTTTGAAACTTTCTTTAAAAAATAAATTTAAAAAAATTTAATTTTTTTGAGGGGGCAGGGGGAAGGGAGGGCTAATACAAGCCAAATTACCTCTGGACCTTTGGATGAGATACATATGATGCTCAAGGTGCTTGATGAATCCTTAGTGTTTTTAAAAGATACCACATGGAGGAAGATTACCATTAAGGAGGTTCAAAGGACTTTGGCGAGGTCGAAGGAGTGCAAAACGGGGCTCGAAAGCCCCTTGGAAGGGTCATGCGCCCAAGACACTTTTGATCCGCTCTAGCATTTCAAAAGCGGGTCAAAACAACCCCTAGTAGGTCTTTTCTTACATTTGGTTCACTTTTAGGCCCTAATTATGCAATATTTAGCCAACTATAAATGCTTGGTAGCTAGACTTATTTCCTTAGTTTTTTTATGATGAATTTTACATGATGTATTCATGAGACTCCATGGAAGTGTTTGAGTGCTTGGAAAAGCATTTATTGAACCTTGTTTAGAAACATTGGTTGTAAGGGCGATCTAATCTCCTTTGCGGTCACCATAAGAGTTAGGTGCCTATTGATAGTCATTAAGGGAGGTTTTAGGATTTGATACATCCTTCGATTGCCCTTTCGGTATCAATTTTGTGTCTATCTTCCTATCTTGGTTATTCTATCTTTCTATCTTTATTTTCCATATCTTAGATTCGATTCCTCGGGGGTCGATTCATATCATTTGGTATTAGAGTCGAGCTTAGGATCGTTCCCACGATTCTAGTCTTGGGTTTGTTATCTTGAAAATCAACAAAAAAGAAATGTCAAAAATTGAAAATCCCAAAAAAGAAGTCACTATTCACGTTTTTGGTCTTAGGTCAGAATTTGAGTCTTAGATTTTGTGTTTTTTTTTGTGTTTTGTGTGTTTGATTTTTCATTCCTTAACACTATTAGAGTCCATACATCAAATTCGAGCCAAATCGAAGTGAAATTTAGCTTTATACAATCGTTGGAAGCTTGGATTTGAAAAGAAGAAGCTAAAGGTGTGTTGCAAGATTTTTAAGGTGTGTTGCTATATTTGAAGTGTTGGGCGAAGAATTTGAGCAAAATAATGTTTGGAATGAGTTTTGAATGTTAAAAAGTGCTTAGGTTTGAAATTTCAATTCATTCCGAGCTAAGGAGAAAAAGTTGAAAAAGTTCGTGTTCTTGAAGAAATTATTATCTTCAAGAAGAATTTTTCATCTAACATTGGTTGTTTGATCCTCAAAAGTGAAGAAAAAAGTGTACAAAAGTGTTTGTACAAGAACATTTTTGAAGATTCAAGGGAATATTCCAAAAGAGAGGACAAAGAGGACCACTCGAAGGTACAAAGTACCCTTGGAGGCTACCTTGGATGGGTGAGGTGCGTCTGATGTGCATTTGAACTACTCCAGCAAGTCAGCCACAGGCCAAACAAGTGGTCAAACCTTCACTTGCATCCAACCTGCCCTTGAGGTGCATCCAGTTTGCTGCCACAGAACCAACGCAGGTCAAGGCAGTGAGCAAAAGGCCTCCTGCGTCCAGCCTGCCTTCCACATGTGTCCAAGGTGACTTGCACCTGCGTTCCATCTGCTGGAGCAGGCTGCCCCAATGCAGATCACTCCTTTTGTGACATAGATCAAATCCAACAACACCAATTCAAGTTCCCATATGAATATCAACCCTTTTCCAACACCAAATTCAAGTTCCCAAATGAATATCAACACTTTTCCAACACCAAATTCCAGTTCCCAAATGAATATCAACACTTTTGCAACACAAATTCAAGCCTCGAAGCTTATCTCAACACTTTAAAAACTTCATTGCTCAAGGTTTGATTCTTAGTTTCAATTTCATAATTCTTGAATCTTTTCTTTGATTCTTAAACTACTCATCAACTAGTAACTCATCTACTAAGTTGATTGATTAGTTTTGAGTTTGTTTTCTTTTGCCATTCTTTTCTTTGTGTGCTTTCCTTATTTTAATTCATCATAACTTCTTTGATTGTAGTTCGTATTTAGATTTTATTTTATGTCTTGATTCCATCAAACAAGAATACATTCCGGCCGCAAAGTAGTGATTAAAACCTTATTGACTACCAGAGTATAAACCAATTTCAACGTTCGCCGCTCCAATTGTGAGGATCACAAAAGTGAGTTTGATACGAGTGTTAGTGAAGAGCTTTTACTACTAATCTTGTTTGTTCATTTTGTAGGTACAAGGTGATATAAGGGAAACATGTTTTCGATAGCCTCAAATAATTGTGACTATGATATAAAAGACTATGATTGTGGTGAAGAATATTATGGCTACGAAAAAATAGAGATTATGGGGGCTACGAATATAGCCATGATCAAATGTGTGGAAGCGGAAACCAAGTTATGAATAGAGGGTATGGTAGTAGTCAATGTCTTCCTACTATATCTATCTTCAAAGGAGAATGGGATCCCAAAGTTTACCTTGATTGGGAAAGGCAACGTGAAAGAGTCTTCACGGATTATGCTATGAGTGAAGCCGAACAAGCTATATATGCCCTTAAGTACATTCAAGGTCCGACCTTAGCATGGTGTAAACTTTCAAGTACTCCTACCCAAACTTGGGGTGCCTTGAAAAAGTTCTTGAGGCCAATCTATGTGCTGAAAGGTTATACAAAGCTTTATAATAGAGTTCCAAGAAGACAACCATGTTCAAGATGGGTAAAAATTTGTGGGGTTCCGAGATGTGTTCTTATCCTTGATGATTGGGTTTATACAAACTACATAACTCTTCTTTTGGTTGATTATCTAGGGATACCTCGAGTGTCCAAGTATTTCCCATACTTCTTGGAAGGCTATAGAGTCTCTGAGAGCGTAAAGGTTTCCATTACCCAAGATGGATACTATGAGGAGGTGCAGTGTGGCATATTCCCATTAGAGTGTGGATACTTACACTTGGGTGCTGATTGGTTTGCACAACATAAGATTCCAAACATGCAAAATTAGCCTAAGTTTGCAAATGACCAATGGGAAAATCATCTCTTCCCACCCACCCTTCCCAAAACTCAAGTAAAGGTGACCACTTACTCCAAGCCTTATGAAATTGAGAGACAAAAGATTAAGATGAGTAAGGGAGTGCAAGGTGGTAATGAGAGAGAGGAAAAATGAGAGGTTGAGAGAAGCAAAGTGAGGGGGTTGCCACCAGACCGAGCTAACATTGTTTGTCCTTCTATTTCTACGGACATTTGTGTAGGTACCAACATGGCAAGCGGAGGAGAACAAGTACTAAAAGAGAAAATTCCCTTTGAAGATTTGACAAGGGTAATCTTAGATGATTCCAAATATTATGAAGGACCTTCACACCAAGGTGAAAAATAATGTGCTCAAGAAATACAAGGTAACATAGCTAACTTTTACACTTTTGTGCATATGATTGATAATTATGTGGCTAGTAGCCCATTGAGTGTGAGTAGTAGCTTACCTACATGTGATTCTATTGATTCTTTGCCTCTTGATGATGATGCACATGTTATGAGTGTGGATACACTAGTTGATCCTATTGATGACCGAATTGACTCTTCTTGTAAGATCAATTTGTGTCCACCTAGTATTGAAGCCATTATGTTGAGTGATAGTACATCGTCTTGTGGAAATTGTGTTGATCAACTTGTGTGCAAAACTAGTCCACCACTTGAGAAAATATATAGCGTAATTAAAGAACCTCATGTGAGTGATGTAATTGAGAATATTAATTAAGAAAAAGGGAGTGACCCTTTCATCTTGACCTTTAGTGAACATTCTAATACTTGCTTGGCTCATAGGAATAATCATGTGCTTGAAACATCTTTGATACTTGATAATGGCTTTTTAGAGAATGGATTTGCATGTTCTATATCCTCTTCATGGATAGATCCTTCTCTCTTTAAGGATAATATCTTGTTTAAAGATGATGAGCTCACTCCTAATGAACCTAGTGGTAAGAATGATATTAAAGGTATAGCTTGTCTTGAAAGCTATAACCTATATGCTAACCCACTATAGTGTGACAACATTCCTCCTAAAGATAGAAATCTCTTCTTGGAAGATGAGAGTACTCTTAAGGGAAAGAAATATAAGGTCTTGGAAAGGAATAATCAATTAGGTGATGATAACTTTGATTTGCTTGAATGTTTAAGAAACCCAATAAGTGATTGTTCCTTTGAAAAAAATTGTAGTTCCAATCTTTTGTATGACACCCCACCCTTGTTTGATACCTATGAGGATGAATTGCTTGATTCTTGTGAAGGCTTAAGTAATAATCCCTTTAATGTTGGTGGTGGTATGTGCCTACTTGAGAATTCTTCTATTAAAAGAGAAAGTATCCACTGTTTGGACATAGCTTCCTCTTCTACTTTGTGTGACCCTATTGTTGATAATACTCATAGTGATTATCTTGGATCTAATAGTGAGTATCTACATTGTGACACCTTTGTTAAAGTGGACTTGAGTAATACCTATCTCTACTCTCTACTTGCTTTTGATGATGCTTATGCTATTATAAAGAGTATGTCTTTCTATTTGGGTGAAACCTATGAGGAAAAAGAGTGTTGTCTAGACCCGTGTCTATGTCCACTCTTTCCATTTGACCCTGGTGCCAAATGGTGATCTTGGTAAACCCAACTTGTTGCTTGGTCTACATGACAAGCAATGTTTGATTGAGAATGTTAGTATCCTTCCCTATGATGGAAAGTCTTTCTCGAGAATTCATAATCCACTTGAGAAACCAATATTGTGTAAGGGAAAGATCTCCAACAAAGATGAGAGATCTTTGAAGAAGAGGAGTAATGAAAAGCTCCAAGAGAGTTATCCATTGTGTGTTTCCACTCTTGACCAAAGTTTCACTACTTATAGGTCAAGAAGAGAGTCTTCTCTTGAAACTACTTTGGATGAATTTCATTTATGTGATACCCTTCTTTAATACTTGAGTGGAATTGATGACCTCCTTCTCCAAGGTGGTATCATTCTTGAGAACCCGAGGGAAAATGTGTCATTGTCTCCTTTGGGTGTTGCTTATAAACTTGCATCCTTACTTGACAAACTTGTGCTTAAATTGTGTGAATTCCAACTTGTGGATGCCAAGTTGATTATTTGTTTGTTGAAGAGCCCATGGATGCTAAGGACTTCTTGTCACCTTCATAGGGTTGGACAATTTGAAGTATCTTGTGGGCCTTTTAGGAACATGCTTACCTTTGTTAATAGAGATAAACAAACTATTAAAGGCATGACCTCATTAATGAATTTCTTTTCTTTGGAAAGTTCTTTGAAAGGAAAGAGTCATATGTGCTTAAATGCTTTGATTCCATCCTTTTGTGCATTATGTGCTATGTCTTTTGAGCCAAATGACCTTCATATAGATAATAGCACCTTGGATGATGCTTTTACAATTGATTCCTACCTATACTACCTCTTTGCTTATAATGATATCCTTGTTATTCTAGGATTTGTTCTATGTAAAGGTAGGAAACTTATTGGTTGGTCCATTTGTTTGAATGACAATGCTATATGGGTCTTGTGGACTTTAAAACCAATTGAG